>NW_026562382.1:4702500-4707500 GCF_027474105.1 Poeciliopsis prolifica
CTGAACGAATGTCGACGAAGCCTGGCGCTAATCCAGCCTCGGATATGCTGAGCTGCTTTTTAAATGGAGATGAAAGGACAAAGGCGGAAATGGGGAAGTGTAAACTTTAAAAAGGCCCAGGCTTAAGGAGCCCCTCGCTCTGCAAACTGCCTGGCGTTAAAACCAGTACCCTCCCTGCCCCCCCCCTCCCTCCACACCCATACCCCTCCACCATCAAAAAAAAAAAAGGAGGGAAAGAAAAAACTGATGCAAATCCATTAGCAGAGTCCTGTTTTCACAGTCATAAAAATACTTAAGAGGTTTAAAACGGGGGGGCTCTTGCGGGGGGAACGACGTGTTAAACGTGTGGAAATCTGTTTTGATAACATTATTCGTGACAGTGGCTTTGCGCCGCGTGAATTAATAACACTTCATTTGCAGACGGAAAGGAAGCCGGCGTGGTATTTCCAGTTAAAGAGATTAATTTTTAAAGACCTAATTGACAGGCTGGGGTTAGGCAGGATAAGCAACAGACTATAAGGCTGCAGCTGCAAAGTCAAGGTGACTGCAATACTCAGAAAGAGGGGAAAAAAGAAAGGCTTTCAACAAGCAGAATAGAGAGCAGAGAGGGAGGGAGTGAAGAGAATTAGTCTTCAAGCACTTTTTTTCCCCTCCCTCCGCCCCCTATTCTTCCTCTCTTTATTAGGAATGATTTACTTTCTCTGTGAAAGGATATAAAAGCTCAAGTATAGTGCCGTAATTATCGCAGAGTGAAAATTTAAAGGTTTGACTCACAATGTCCTCAAGTTAGCCCGCAGACTTGCCGGGCGATAAGAGCGTCTGCGTTTGGCGCTCGGCATCCAATCGGTAGTGTTTTATGGGACTTTGCCGAGGAAGAGCACACACACGCAAAAAAAAAAAAAAAAAAAAAAAAGCAAGTCTGTAAACATGATGGACTGTGGAGAACCGCTATACTAGGAGGCCCCTGTGTTTACCTTGGCAAGAGCCTGGCCCTGGCAATGTCGGGGCGGCGTCGCTTAATTACTGTTTACATGTAAATATTAAATTATACAAACAAGCCCGCCGAATGTCTCCGACAAAAAAAACTACAGAAATACAAATTCAGGGTCAACCTTATCTGTCTGCAACAGTTGCCGCGGCTGTGAGGAAGGGGATCGTTTTGAATCGCAAATTTGCTGCATTGTACATAATCTTCATAATTGCTAAATGCTGTTGTCCAAGGGCATTCAGGTAAATACATTGCCATCATCTGCATAATAGCAGATGCTCAGATATGTAAAAAAAAAAAAAAATCTCTTCTTGTGTTCTCAGGGAGGGAGGGGGGAGAGAAGGAAACACAAAGAATGCAGGCAGGCGTTTTGTTGAAAAGAATAAAAAAGACAACAACAAAAAACAAGATTCGACCGATGATCTTGAACGTCTCCAGTCAAGACAAGAGAGTTGATCCCTTTTGATTGTGGACCTGTGTTTTCCCTGACAGTCCGGGCTGGCAGCACAGCACCGGTGCCTGCGGTGCATCTCTGGTATGGCTGAGTAAAGCACTTGTTCATTTGCAGTGAAGGGTAACATGAAACAGGCCTCAGCCCCTCTGATGGACAAGGAGATTTCACCTTCGCCAGTGAATGATAATGCATTATTAAATTTGCCTCTCTGCTCACTAGATACACTTAGCTGACCACAGCATATTTATCTCCCCATCCGAGGCTCACGTCTTGGCAGGAGAAAGCATTCTGTCACTTTTGAGGCATTTCAAAGATTAAAAAGAACCTCTCTCTTTTCAACGTCCCTAAAAGCATCCCCCCTCATTTTTTTTTTTTCTTCAGTGAAATGTGATTAGTGGGAGATGGTGTCACGCAATGGAACATTCATGAGGGGGAGAACAAATATCCAAATGAACTCCCCATGTCCTCGAGGAATAGCCCCTCTCTGCACCATCAGCAATCTCTCTCTCTCTCTCTCACGCACGGTGCCGGGGTGGGGAGGGAAATTTGATTGATCCTCTATTGAATTATTTTTTTGCACTCTTTCATTTCAACAGGACGCACTGACAAGTTGTTTGATCATAAAGCATTATTGTCTGCCAAGTCACATTTCAGGGTAGTGATGGCTAATGATCTTGCCTCCTGACTTGGGGGAAAGTCAGGTAGTCAGCATGTGTTTGAAGCTCGCAAACGCCAAGGACATCGGGGAGGACCGAGCGAAAACAAGGCTACATTAAAGTCGGAAAAGATGAAGAGAAGGAGCTCCCGCCGAAACTCGTGGAACTTTTAATGATACTGTACGCAGGTGCCCCTCAATGTCAGGGAAATATTTACGCTGCAATATTGATGCAGAAAGTTTTACCTGGACCCCAAAAGTCTGCCCCTCACCCCTTCCGATCCTGCCTGTGACTGCATATGCAAAGAAGGAACAGAACAAAGACTACAAAGGCAGGAGATTGACTTTCTTTTTTTTTTAGTCTTTGTCATCTTTTCTTTTCCAACCATATACCCCTTTCTCTGCACGAGCCCGGTCGGTGTCCTTTAATCAGAGCTGCACTCCTTCCAACAAACTGCATTCTGGGAAAACGGCAACATTAAAGCTCATCAGCAGGGCATGTACAGGCAGGGGCAAAAATCACCGCTGTCCACTGCGGTTGCAGCGGCGCATCATGCATCAGAGGCTAAGAGCAGGTAGGTATGAAAGCATGCGCCTCCAGGTGACATAACACGCCGCAGCTTTCCATTCAGCAGGCTTTGAAGGATGCATCTCCTGTTGTGTCAACAAGTATATGTAACATTTACCAGGGAAGAGCCGATATCATATTACCAATGATTCATCCGCTTTTAAAATATGGTTTACAGAATCAGCTTACATAACGTTGTCCCGTCAGGCCTCTCAGCTCAGCGCTCCCACCTTGTGAAATGTTGCAGCAGCTGAGTGGTTGTATTAACAGCAATGGTGACTAAAAATTTGCCACAATTACTACTTAATGTCTGTTTTTTTTTTGTAACTGAATACATTTCAAAATATTTTCAGGGTGAGATTACGCTACTGCAAAAAAAAAAAAAAAAGAAAAAAAAACTTACTTTATTTTAAGAATTGTTCAGTCGTATTTACTACCCTTTATTACCCTTGCGAACAGAAACGCAACAAAGTGGCTGAAACTTCGGCGCCCCAGCTTACATACAGTGCATATGGCTTGTGTTCTGAAACACATTTTCCCAGAGGAAATCCAACAATATTGAGTGTTTGATGTCCAAAGACGGAGTTTACAGCCAAAAAGGCTTCCGTACCTTTCAAATTTTCCCCTTGTTTGTCAGCTACCTGCTGTTTCACGAGACAGAGGCTTGTCGGAAGCTATCACCGCAGACTTGCTTTTTGAAGCAATTCAATTAGTCACATATGAGGCAACATTTAGCAGTCTGCTCGCCTTTTCTTTTTGTTTTTTTCTTCCTTCCTCGCACACATCATCTTAGCTCTCTAGATCTCAGTTTCTGGCAAATTTTGGGCAATAACTCGGACCCGAGTTCAAAGAAAAAAAAACAAAAACGACACCATCTGGTTACTCCACATTGGGCGACACAAGTTTAGAAACTGTGTTTTTTTTTAATATTTATTTCATTCAAAAACAAAAAGCCTTTGTTCTTCATCAGCACAGACGACATGGAGAAGAAGAGACGCGCTCACAGGATATGAGCGATGAGACATTATAGCGGCTGTCTCGGAGGTGTCTGGCTATTTAAATAGTCTCCATATGAGCCGAGGCTCTGCATCCTTCCTCCGCACCCACCGAACTCTCTTCTGAGAGTGCATTGTGAGAGATTAATTTAATGCTCTGCCAGGATCATAAAGATCAAACAAGTGGAGAGATATCATTAAACCACTGGAATGTTATCTCATTTATCTAAACAAACCGATGCGATGAACAAGCCTAATTAAAAAAGCTCACCATAAACAAAGCTGCGGACGGCGAGGCCTCTTCCCCCCCTCCTTTAACAATGCGGCACATTTATTTTATTAATCTAATGCATCGTGTATCATATCATTACAGTTCAATATTTCTATCATTAATTTTATTCCCTTCACTTAAAGCTTTTATTGGAATTACTTTGGTTATTAGTTGGTTCTAATGTATTGGTTACCTCTGTATCTTGCAGCTACAATCGCTCTTATCTCGCTGCATAAACTTGTGCATGTTATTCAAATTGCCTCATTTATTATGATAGCTTCCTCATGTAAATTGTGCTGACTGCTCGCCCTTGCACAGTCCTCATTAGACTAATGAAAACCTTCAAACGAAAAAACTAAACAACCTGCCAAATAAAGGTCCGGGGTTATTATGAAAATTACAACTGTTGGAGCCGGGAGAAGCTCTCTTCATTAATTCATGCTCAGCAAATTGGTAACTAATTTAGTTGCACTCCTCTGCATTAATGGGTTATTTTATAAAAATGTTTTTCCACAGCCGGAGACCTCTGGTGCGCACTCCGGAGAGCTCAGAATCCTAATCAAGTCCGGCGACATATTAGGAATTGACAATCTCAAAGATAGCGCCGCGTGTGTTTGCGAGCGGACGTGCCCGGGTCAACTAGCTGGTGCTGCCAGGGATTGAAGGGGTGACTTGCAGCTTTTTATCTATTTATTTATTTATTTATTTCCTAGGATTGCAAATAAATTACACTCATTTCATTATCAACATACAGAGAACACACTTTGGCTGAGATTTGAGAAAGCATTCAAAGGATTCCAGGTACTCGGTTGAGGACTCTTCTCCTGGCTTTGTATGCATTAGTCTTTTGTTCTTCTGAAATCCCCCCCACACACACACACCATCTCCCTTTTCTTCACACTCATGCACACACAGTTAGGCGGTTTGTGACCTATAAATTCAGCTCATGATCCTGCTAATTATTACTATTCACTGCTTCACACTCCGCGTGTGAAGGTCTAACACGGATCTTCACGTCAGCCCAGTCATAGGGGAGCGTACAGTCCGATGATTTCCACAGTGGTTTTAA